>NC_044063.1:2358235-2363235 GCF_902167405.1 Gadus morhua
TCCGTACAGGCCCTCTGTCCTCTGTGTGACGGTTCTCAGTGCAGGTCTACCCGGTGTGACGGTTCTCAGTGCCAGTAGACCCGGTGTGGTGAGTGCCAGAGAACCTCAACGCTGCTCACTTCCCCTCCGTCTCGTGGCATCAGTTTCATGCTGACGGACTGTGTGTGTGTGTGTCTGTGTGTGTATGTGTTTGTGTTTGTACATCTGTGTGTGTGTGTGTGTCAGTGTGTGTGTGAGTTTGTGTGTGTGTACATCTGTCTGTGTGTGTGTGCATGTGTGTAAATCTGTGTGTGTGTGTGTGTGTGTGTGTTAGTAAGTGTGTGTGTGTGTGTGTGTATGTGTTTATGTAAGTTCATCTGTGTGTGTGTGTGTGTTTATGTAAGTTCATCTGTGTGTGTGTGTGTGTGCGTGTATGTCTACATCTGTCTGTGTGTGTGTGTGTGTGTGTGTGTGTGTGTGTGTACCTGTGTGTGTGTGTGTGTGTGTGTGTGTGTGGGTGTGTTTCGGTGTATGTATGTTATGTGTGTAATTCACACTTCATTGAGCTGTTGGATCGCTTCCTGTTCTGGGCGGAGGACGGGAGTGTGAGTTTGAGCGAGGTGAGGTCAGGGCGGCTCCTGCTGGGGTTTCTGCTGAACGGAGAACGGCTTGAGGTCACTCAGCGCTCGTTGACTCCTGCCACTCACAGCCGGGAGGAACGCAGAGCCAGCACAAAGAAAGGGTTATGGTTCAACAGAGAGCTTAGCACCGGATGACTTTGGACTCAGTGGTGTTGGAGTATGTCTGTGTACAGTACATCCATATATCTCTACAGGGATAGACTTGGTACACTGCCTTCATGGTCGCCCTGGTAACAATCTGGTTTGTTGAGACTCAGGGAGGCCTCACAAGGCACAGTGACTCTGTGTGTCGGAGAAGCACCACCCAAACCACCCAAACATGAAGGGCTAAAGTATAAAAGGAAACGCAGTGTTCTGATTGGGTAGAACCGCATTGGCAACACTGCAACCCCACCTTCCCAGGCTAGCTTGAACAGAGGGGTGGACATTGCTGCCTTACGGCCCCCAGACTGTTGGCCCCCAGACTGCAGGCCCCCAGACTGTTGGCCCCCTGCGGTAGAGCTGTTTCCTTGGCGATGAGATGGAGTTTGACGCGGGTTTCCCTCGTCGCCGCCCAGTGAGAGGCGGGGTGCGCTGACCGCTGGATCCCCCCGAGGGGGAGGGGATCGGGGGGGACAGTCACGGGACGGATCACAAGTCACTCAAGGTCCAAGGAGTTTATTGGTCACTGTAATACACAACGAAGTACAGTTTGGCCCTCTCTAGCAGCAGTTGGTGTTTAGATGTCTGAATAACACAAAACGAAAAAAAGACCCAACAAGACAATGACAAATAAGACAATGACACAAAGACAGGCAAAAATAATATCATATATACTATCTATGCATATAAATAGTGATATGTAGCTTAAAAATGATCCCTGTACATATTGTGCCCTTCATGTCCGATCTGTTATCTCTGTGTGTGTGTGGAGGGGCGGGGCTGGGGCTGTGGGAAGCTACTGCTCTTGTTAAAGCTGTTCCTCAGTCTTGTGGTGCGGGCCACTCGCGGAGGATTGAGCCATCGCGTCTCTATGACGACGGTCACGGCCGGGTGGCCAACATACAGAAATGAAACCGATGCAGAACCGACTCTGTGAGCGGTGTGCGGTTCTCCTCCACGGTGTCTGCTGCCCGCCCAAGGACACCTGGTTCCTCTTGAGGGAACCATCGTAGCGTCGCGTTCAGACGGGGGGAACCAACCAACCACGTGGTCCGACCGCTTTACTCCTTTTCTTACCATTTCTTATCTGAAGGCGATTTTTTTATCAGATTGTCAAACCGTAACAGCTGCTTCCGGCGGTTCATTGGTCGCTTCCGCCCCCCCCACCCTAACATGTGACCCTCCCCCCCCCCCCCAGGCGCTCCCGGCTGGGGGCCATGGCCCAGTGATGAACGGAGCAGGGGGCAGCCCAGACCTCTCCTCCTGCCCGCTGCCCGACTGGCGGGAGTTCTGCGAGCTCCACGCGCGCGCCTCCGCCTCGGACTTCGCCCACAAGTTCCAGCGCTTCCTGACGGAGAACCCCTGCTACGCGGCGCCCGGAGCCGACCTCAGCTTCTCCCAGCACTTCACCGCGCACTTCCTGGACTGCTTCTCGGCGGCGCTGAGCCAGGCGCGCGAGAGCCAGGCCGCGTCCCCCGGGGAGGAAGGCTCGGGGGCCCCTCCCAAGTACAGCATCGTGCCCTTCCTGGGCATCCAGGGCTGCCCCCTGTCCTACGGCCACGACCCCTACCAGCGCCGCAAGGACGCCGGGGCCTCCAGCGAATCCCTGGACAGCATGGACAGCCTGGGGGGCGGTGGGGGCGGGGACGGGGGCGGGGCCTCGTCCCGGGGCCCGCAGGTGCCCCACAAGACGCCGGCGCTGGGCCAGTCCCGCAGCTCGGAGGACGTGTCGGTGTCGCACCCCAAGGCGCGCTTCAAGAAGGGCTTCTCGCTGCGCAACATGAGCCTGTGCGTGGTGGACGGCGTGAAGGAGATCTGGCACCGCCGCGCCTCGCCGGAGCCCGACGCCACGGCCCCCACCCCCGGGGCCCGGCGGGCCAACGGCAGCGGGGGGCCGGGGGGGGAGGCGGCGGCGGCGGGCGGGGAGCGGTGGGCCCAGAAGCTGCGTCTGCCGCGCGGGGGGGCGGGCCACCGGGCGGAGCTGCTGGAGGTGCAGCGGGAGGGGGCGCTGCGCTACATGGTGGCCGACGACAGCAGCTGCGTCGGGGGCGCGGCCCAGTGGCTGAAGTGCCGGCTGCTGCTGAGGAAGACCAAGCGGGAGGAAGAGCGGGACAAGTTCTACCTGGAGTTCTACGTGCCGCCCAAGGTGAGACCGGGTCTTGTGTGGAGCCCAGCGGCCTGGAGTACTGGGGTTCATGGCCTGGAGTACTGGGGGCCTGGAACCCCGGAGCTCTGGGGCCTGGAGCCCTGGAGCCTTGAGCCCTGGAGCCTTGAGCCCTGGAGCCTTGAGCCCTGGGGCCTGGAGGTCAGAGGTCATAAAACCTTTTGTGTTCTTTTATTTTAGATTCAATATGGTCATTGCCATCAATCAAAGTGTTATTGATTCGAACAGAACCTGTGAACAGTTAAATCCACATTTCACGCAGAGCTTAGAACATGTTCTGAGGGCGACCAGGTTCCAGCGGCCTCCGTGTTGTCTGCCCCTGCCCTAAAGCGCTCTGCTCATGTCTGCTACGGTAAACAGGGTTACTGAAGGTACATGAAAACACAGACGCACGCGGTTCACTCACAAGATACTGCGCCATTTTCATAGCTGTGGTTGTAATTCCTAGATATCAAAGTCCTCACATCATCTCATTCTGTGGAAAGTTCAGTTATTATTTTTGTTCTTTACCGTTTTTCGTCAAGTCTTCGGTTTCATGTCCTCATTCACACCAAATAGGAGAAGCCGGAAAAGAAACAGAAAGGGAGAGGATCGCATCATTAAGTTGTGTAACTTCCTGCCCTGTACGACCAGATCAGAAGATCAGCGCATTCATAATGCAGAGGCAGGGCTCCTTAGGAGACTGCCCGGTCGTAAAAGCCGGTTCCTGCCTGCTCACGGCTGGCTGGCTCTGGCTCCGTCCCTGTCAGGGCCATCAATCTGGCCGCTGCACCCGGTGGCTGGAGGGGGCGCTGCACCCCAGCAGCACCCTGCATTATGACGCAGCAGAGAGCCTGCAGTCGACGCCGGGCTCCTCCGGCCAGCCCCCCACCACTGGGTAATGTAGTTCTGTTCACGAGTAAAGAACTACATCCAGGACTAGCACACTAGCAATGGGTAATGTAGTTCTGTTCACGAGTAAAGAACTAAATCCAGGACTAGCACGCTGCAATGGGTAATGTAGTTCTGTTCACGAGTAAAGAACTACATCCAGGAAAAGCACGCTAGCAATGGGTAATGTAGTTCTGTTCACGAGTAAAGAACTACATCCAGGACTAGCACGCTAGCAATGGGTAATGTAGTTCTTTTCACGAGTAAAGAACTACATTATGGACTAGCACGCTGCAATGGGTAATGTAGTTCTGTTCACGAGTAAAGAACTACATCCAGGACTAGCACGCTGCAATGGGTAATGTAGTTCTGTTCACGAGTAAAGAACTACATCCAGGACTAGCACACTAGCAATGGGTAATGTAGTTCTGTTCACGAGTAAAGAACTACATCCAGGACTAGCACGCTAGCAATGGGTAATGTAGTTCTGTTCAAGAGTAAAGAACTACATCCAGGACTAGCACGCTAGCAATGGGTAATGTAGTTCTGTTCACGAGTAAAGAACTACATCCAGGACTAGCACGCTAGCAATGGGTAATGTAGTTCTTTTCACGAGTAAAGAACTACATTATGGACTAGCACGCTGCAATGGGTAATGTAGTTCTGTTCACGAGTAAAGAACTACATCCAGGACTAGCACGCTGCAATGGGTAATGTAGTTCTGTTCACGAGTAAAGAACTACATCCAGGACTAGCACGCTAGCAATGGGTAATGTAGTTCTGTTCACGAGTAAAGAACTACATCCAGGACTAGCACGCTAGCAATGGGTAATGTAGTTCTGTTCACGAGTAAAGAACTACATCCAGGACTAGCACGCTAGCAATGTGTCCCGATGTGGTCCGACGCCCAGAAGGAGACTTTCTCTAAGATGTAGCCAAGTAGCCTTTAGCCTTTAGCCTCAACGCTAGCAGGTCGACCAGAAGTCTTCCTAGCGCCCTGCGGTGATCGCTGACGCCCGTCGCCCCCCGCCCTGCGTGGGCAGTGGCAGCGCTGCGTTGCACCCGGCCGGCGCAGTGACACCCCCACGCCGCGTTCACAACTACATGCGTCCGTCGACGGATGACCGAGGGCGTGTCTGACGTAGAGGGGGCTAGCCTTTATAGACGCAGCCTGCAGCCAATCACGTCGCTTCCTGCTAACAAAG
>NC_044063.1:2370735-2385735 GCF_902167405.1 Gadus morhua
CGTTCCAGAACCCCGTTTGGTTCGCCTTTGTTGGTTTGTTTTGGTGTCCCCCCCCCCCCCCCCCCCCCCCCCCCCCCCCCCAGCGGCAGAGCGCTCAAAGGTCGCACGGTGCAGATGTGGAGGTTCAGCTGAGGAAGTCGTCCTCTGGAGTCATATGGCATGGATTAGCCTCGTCACACCCACTTCCTGGACACGCCTACCCACAATCCCCCAGGAGCGTGGCCTGTGGCCCGGACTGAGTGGAGAGCCCCCCCCCCCCCCCCCCCCCCATGTTTGTGAAGCTGCTCTCGTTCCGCTCCGGACGTCTCCCTGTGGACGGTTGTTAGTGCCCCGCTGGAGGTCACGTCAACACCGGGCCCGACGGCGTGGTCCTCCCGCCCCAGCTGGCCCCCCTCCCCGCGGTGCCGAGAGGGTCCCGGCGCCTTCAGAGGAGCCTGGATCCAGTGGGGCTGATGGGGACACATCATAGCACCAGGTGGGAGTGTGGTCAGCCGCCTCAAGCCGTTGGACGATGGATCCGTCTACCAGCCTACCCAGTGGACCGTAGCGAACGTTGCTCGTCTATCCGTCAACGACGTAACGGCTCATCCTACTCGCACCTGGTGGTTTAATCCGTCACCTTCAACAAGGGGGGGCCACACTGCCACGCAGAGTAACACCGTGGGTGATGACGATGCTGATTAATTGTAACGTAACATCTGAATACGCAGAGGGCTCACACCACCATGGTGCAGAACTGAGAAGGTATCAATCAGGCCGGTCGGTTAAATATGAATCAGCTTCTGCATCACAGTCCGGAGAGCCAGCGTCTCTCAAACCGTCTCATTCATGAAGAACCCGTCAGCGCCTGGGAGCGTCCATCGGGCTGAGCCTCTCGTCGTGATCATGGAAGCATTAAGAGACTCAAGATGGTTTCCCTCCATGAGCAGAGTGGAGCTCCGAGGCCCGGACCCAGCCTCAGGGCCAAAGGGGATCCACTCCCGGGTACAAACCAGTGTGTGGGGGGGTTGACTAAGAACCGGACTCGTTACTGATGGACGTGCTCCTGAAGCGTCCCCCCGTCCCAGGCAGGGTCGGTCCCCCCTCCGGTGGGATGAGCAGCCGAGAGACCCCCCCAGGGTTGCCAGATTGGACGGGAAATCTGGGCCAATCTGGGAACACGGCCTGCGTGTCTAGAAGGGAGGCCTTGAGAGCTCCGGTGCACCTCACCCAGCAGAAGGCAGGGAGATGGACGGACTCAGAGTGGGGACCCCCGGAGTGGGGACCCCCGGAGTGGGTCTGCTGGGGGGCCACAGTACAGTAACAATAGGGCCGTGCTGGAAAGATCCGTGGATCTCTATTGAGGAGTCTTTTTGTTTTAGTTTGAAAAAAACACCTTCACCTGACTCTCTGGGTCCAGGACTTTTATGCAATGGAAAAATAAACTCACTTTTGCACCTTTGTAAAGCATTTGAACCCCCGCCCCGCCCCCACCCCCACCCCCCTCCACCCCTTCCCGCGATACAGCCGTCCCAGAAGCAGTGCACCTTGGCTTAATGTAGGGTTAGATGGAATAGAGGTACATGCTTTCCACAGCAGTTTTTGTTTTGGATAGGCTAAACTTGCACAAGTGAATTTACAAATGTTGCTGGTTACAGGCAGGTGTGTATATATATATATATATATATATATATATATATATATATATATATACCGGCTTTAAAACAAAGAGCACATGAGTTGGAACGACCGCACCATGGAGATGCTTCTGTCTTTTCGACCAGGGTCACGTAGTTCCCGTTTAGGGGATGGAAGTCTTCAGTCCTGTCAGACTCACCGGGAGCTGCAGAGACAGCTATATGTGCCAATTGAAATCCTATTTTTTGAAGTATTTATTTCTCGACAGTTTTAAAAGACTTTTTCCAATCTAGTTTTATTTATGTACAATTTGATTCTCCGTGAAGAAATCTCCTCGGTTGGTCACTAGAGAAGATGGGTCATTTTCTTTTCCTAACACTAGAGCTGATTTCTGTTGTTTGGCTGAGTTTTGAAAAGTCTGTGCAGTTTTGTACAAAGTGATGTACTTGACATTCTACTTTATATTTCTGTGAATAAAACGTGATCGAACTGTAGCAAAATGTGTGTGTATATTTTGTTAATTACAATTTGAAGTTCCTTGTTAAATACTCGGCATATTGTTGCATGACTTCTAGTGATATCGAACATTATTATGCCTTACTATTTATCCCTATAAGAAATTGTGGAGAACCTTAGTGTTACAGAGAAAATGAAACTGAAACCAAAAGGGCTCGATTCCTGAGCATTTGGCTTGGTGGTTTATTTTTAATCCAGAGTTTAACAAAACTCGAGAGAAAGTTCTCTTGTGGAGAACCTTAGTGTTACAGAGAAAATAAAACTGAAACCAAAAGGGCTCGATTCATAAGCATTTGGCTTGTTGGTTTATTTTTAATCCAACAGATGTGCCTTTGTCTGTCTTCTGATCCACTGATATATTATGTTTGTGTTTGTGCATATGCAACTTTAAGGACATTGGATCTGTGCTGATTAACTGCAGGGGCACCACTCAATCAACTATACAGTAGGTCAGTATTACTGTTCAGGGCGGCGTCAGTCTGGTTATGCAGCTAGCCACTGTTACGTCGGTAGACTGAAAGAGAACAGACCCAATATCCGTGCTACACCACCACGTAATGATACCTCTGAGAGGGAGCTCATCGTTCTAATGGCTGCCAGTGCCCCCTACAGGCCACCAGTTGGAACTGAAAGGAACTATCGTTAAGATTAAGCACATTATTCATTTTTTATATTTCATCCTTTAGCAATTACTTCCCATTACCCACCACAATACCAGTGTCAAACTGGTGCCTCTGTCAACTGGTTAGACCTGCTTCCGTTAGTTAATCGGTTTTCTCCCATCAGCTATTTGACAATATTAAACAGTTAGATCTCGTTTAATAATTGTTGAAATACAAGCATTGCATAATAATTGCCATACTACGTTAATCATGTGTACCTTTTCTTTTTTAACAGAGACAGCAAGTCCTTTCTTTTCATGTATTTTATGCTTGTTTGTGGAATAAATAACGTTAACTTGAATAAACTCATCTCATTATAGTATATTACATTACAAAAACCCTACTTTAACTCGATTTCATTGGGGATTCTTTGTTTAATAAATTCCTTCCTGAGAGAACGGTGAACTAATAGGACCACCAACAGGACCAGCCAGTACACAGTACAGTCTGTATTCAGCAGGTGGATGTCAACCAGTTCCTCCTGTTGATGTCAGTGTTTCGCTCCCAGCGACTCCAGTGAGGTCACAGCGTCCGACAGCGTCCGTCTTCAACGTCCAAACGCCTCGACACAAACCACTTCCACGGCGTACCTCAACAATAAATAGCTTTAATCATCTGGCGTTGTGCGACATCAGCAACCAATCAAAACCGCCGGTCCTCCCTGGAGATCCCGCCCCTCCTCCCTGAAGCCCCGCCCCTCCTCCCTGAAGCCCCGCCCCTCCTCCCCCCAGACCCCGGGGTCCTCAGCGGGCGTTGACCAGGATCAGCCCCCCGACGGCCAGCAGGAACCCCACCGTGAGCTCCATCACCTTACTCCGCCTCCACTTCTCCCGGCTCCGCCTCCGCTGCTCCTCCAGCCACTCCCTCCTCGCCCGCGCCCGCTGCTCGCGCTCCAGCTGCTCGCCGTAGTGCGCCCGGTAGAACGCGTCGAAGTCAAACATGGGCCGGCCCCCGACCCGCGAGAACTGCTGCTGCTGGTGGTGGTGGTGGTGGTGGTGGTGGGGGGGCTGGGGGGGCTGGGGCCCCGGCCGCCGGCTGGGGGCCTCCCTGGACGAGGGCCTCGCGGCGCCGTTGAGGTCGGCCGCGCCCAGGACGCCGCTGTCGTACTTCCGGCGCAGGGCGAGGTTCCCCAGCACGCCGTACGCCTCGCTGACCTCCGAGAAGCGCCGGCCCGCCTCCTCGTCGCCCTGGTTCTTGTCGGGGTGGAGGAGGAAGGACTGCCGGTAGTAGGCCGTCTTGATCTGGGACTGGGTGGCGTGCGGCGACACCTTGAGGAGGTCGTAGTAGGCCGTCCTGCTCCGGTAAAGGGGCCCCGTGTCCTTCGTTGGGCGGCCGCTGTAGCCTCTTGCGGGGGCCCGGCGCTCCAGGAGGGGGAGGGGGCGGGGTGGAGGTCCGAGACGGTGGCCTGCTGAGAGGCCTGTGCTGAGCGTGCTGAACTCTCTGAGGAGCTGGGCTGAGGTAAAAGTTTCGTGAAGGACAGCAACGGCCACGACATCTGCTTTACTGCTCCAGCAGGTCATCCTACCAGGCAGCAAACCCACCCGGACCCCCGACTGAACACCTGGAGAACCGTGTAACGCTGTTTTGTGCACGTGCCAGTCTTGGATCAGTTCGACAAACGGGTATACACCGGGACCCGGCGGTATCCAACTCCACCTTGCCCGGTTTTCAGTAGCATTTTTAATTACGTAACGTTTTCGAGTCTTTGAGCGCCTGTGTGCGGTTGTTTTGATATTTGAACCCGGCTTATCTTCGCACAGACCTTCAGTGGACTCCGTGGCTCCTACCGGACCTCCACGGGGGGCACCTCGTCCAGGACCTCCGGGACTTCCAGCTCCGGCGGGATCCCAGCCGGGGGACCGAGCCGCTGCTCGGACCGGGAGGACGGGTCGACCCCGGGTCCGCAGCAGCGCGGACAGCCCGTGGGCGCCGGTGCTCAGTCTCTGACTGACCTCTGCCATGTTACCGGCGCCGAAGGGGCCGGAGGAAATAACACGGATGCACAGGTCAGGTATCCGGTAGGTCCGCCGCAGACCAATCAGGGTCCATGTGATCGGGAAGTAGTTATCGAAGACGACCAATCATAACGAAGCGCGGAGACGGAGTAAACAACAAACGAAAGTGTTGTTTGATCGCTCATCTGTTTTTTTTAGTAAGTGTGCTTTAGTTTATACGAGAACATACCCTAAGGTCCTTGTTCGCCTCCCAGTATGACCATTATGTTACAGCTGCAAAGGGGACCTGTGTTGCCAGATTGAACCCCGGCTGCAGCGCGCCGCAGCCGGTGTTGCCAGATTGTCCGCGGAATCTGGCAACTTTAACACTCACAGGGCGCATGACTTGACGTCACGTCCGGCCGTCTCATATGACGTCAGATATTTTCACGTGTAGAGACGGGACCACAACATTAGTTAGTGGTTTAAATTATACCTTCTGTACTCTTCATCACAGTCGTTGTCCTACACACCTACGAGAATGGCCAGCGGTCGCAGGCCGGAGCACATGGCTCCTCCAGAGATGGTTCGTAACACATGAGAAATGTATTTTTGATTAACGTCAGTGCATTTCATTACAGACTATTATTAAAACCGTGTATTAATGTGTATCCGAAAGCTTTGGTTCTACATCTGAACGTAGGGTTAGACCTTCATTGATTGGCTCGAACCATCATTGATATGTGTGATCTCCTTTGGTTGACGTGACTGCAGTTCTACAACCAAGAAGAGGCCAAGAAGTACTCCCAGAAGTAAGGACTGATGCTGCTGCTTTATAGATGATGAAATGAACCCTGTTTTGAAATGCTTAATTAAGTCAGCAGCTGACGTGACAAAGCACATATATCCTACGTGGTATTATAGTTATAGTCCTGATCTGCTCTATAAGGTTTGAGGTGATATATTGTTAAAGTCTGGGTCTGCTACAGAAGGATTGAGCTGATATTGTTGTTAAAGTCCTCTCCAGAATGATTATGGTGATATTATTGTTAAAGACCTGGTTGGCTCTAGAAGGATTAAGGTGATATTATTATTAAAGTCCTGGCCTGCTCTATAAGGATTGAGGTGATATTATTGTTATTATTGTTAAAGTCCTTGTTCTCTCGGTGGATCCCAGCTCCAGAATGATGGAGATCCAGAGCCAGATGTCCGAGCGAGCTGTAGAGCTGTTAAACCTTCCAGAAGGACAGCCCTGCTTTCTGCTGGACGTCGGGTAAGGAACACACTCACCCGGAGAGGGTTTGACCATCGACTACCTTCATATGTTGAATTTGATAAACAACCATTCACAAGAAATAATCAATTGATTTAAAATGGGAAACAAGTTCTTTATTCCATATTTTAAAACTATAATGAATAAATAGCTACATTCTATTAAAGTCAATGAATACCGGATATATAATACATTATAGCTGAGAGGTGGGAGAATTGTAATTTCAGACATTTATCAGTGTTTTATCTTTGAATTGCGTACACATACGGTGCGAGCGTACGTGAAGTTGAGGATCACACGGGTCGTCCCGGTCCCCCCCCCCCCCCCCCCCCTCTCCAGGTGCGGCTCGGGGCTGAGTGGAGACTTCCTGTCAGAAGAGGGGCACGTGTGGGTCGGAGTGGACATCAGCACCGCCATGCTGGGTCAGTTCAGCTCCACGCCGCTGCTTTCACGTTCCCTTCATCTGTGTCCACTTCACATTTCTGTCAACACTGACATTTGTGTACTAGTTAGATGCATTAGTGTGTTAATCAACATATATACAATAAATATGTAATAATAACAACATCATTGTTCAGACATTACTAACCAAGGAAGTAGGTACAGTAAATATCATCAAAGAAATTATTTTACCTGGTATTTGCCAATTAGTGTGCCGTAGTATATTGGTTTAGCTGGCTTTAATGACATCAAATATAGATGCACTTGACTTAAGCTTGTTGGGCAGCCTGCCAGTGGGGGAGGCTCAGTGGGGGGGGGCAGCCTGCCTCAGAGTGGGGGTCTCGGTACTGACCGTCTTGTGTCCTGCAGACGTGGCCCTGGACCGGGAGGTGGAGGGGGACCTGGTCCTGGGGGACATGGGGCAGGGCATGCCCTTCAAAGCCGGCACCTTCGACGGCTGCATCAGGTACAGGCTCCCCACCGTCAGAGGGGGGCTAGAGCTACATTCATGTTCCTCATCGTCACGCCAATAAAGGGGTGATGTCGTGCTTTTCCCGACTCTTCCCTTTGCATTAGACGGTTATATGACGTATGTTTACATGGTCTGAGTCCGAGCCAGAGGGAGTGTTCGCGCCCACCGTGATCGCCCCTCAATAAGTGGAATGGCTCGTTTGCACGAAATCTACTGTGTGGGCGGGGCTGAGGTGCAAAGTCCCGCCTCCCGGCTACCGAAACGTTTACAACTTCTGAGCCGGGTGTGAATTTGCCGACACACAACAAAGCGTTCGACCAATCGTAACAGAGTGGGCGTGCTGACCAATCAGAGCAGACTGGGCTGCAGGAGGGGGGGGGGGCCTTAAAGCTACATGAACGTTTTTGAAAGATGTTGAAATTGGTTTTGTGGAAATGAACAGTGTGAGAATGATAAGGGGTATTTTGAACATATAACTTGTAAGCCTATGGCATGTACCCCTATTCTAGTAGTACCCCTATATGAAAAAAAAGCATAGTAAGGGATCTTTAGTCCCTTTTTCATTCCCTGTTTCTCTGTGTCGTAGTATTTCAGCTCTACCGTGGCTCTAACCTCTAACCCGTCTGTTTCTCTGTGTCGTAGTATTTCAGCTCTACCGTGGCTCTAACCTCTAACCCGCCTGTTTCTCTGTGTCGTAGTATTTCAGCTCTACAGTGGCTCTAACCTCTAACCCGTCTGTTTCTCTGTGTCGTAGTATTTCAGCTCTACAGTGGCTCTAACCTCTAACCCGTCTGTTTCTCTGTGTCGTAGTATTTCAGCTCTACCGTGGCTCTAACCTCTAACCCGTCTGTTTCTCTGTGTCGTAGTATTTCAGCTCTACAGTGGCTCTAACCCGCCTGTTTCTCTGTGTCGTAGTATTTCAGCTCTACAGTGGCTCTAACCTCTAACCCGTCTGTTTCTCTGTGTCGTAGTATTTCAGCTCTAACCTCTAACCCGTCTGTTTCTCTGTGTCGTAGTATTTCAGCTCTACAGTGGCTCTAACCCGTCTGTTTCTCTGTGTCGTAGTATTTCAGCTCTACAGTGGCTCTAACCTCTAACCCGCCTGTTTCTCTGTGTCGTAGTATTTCAGCTCTAACCTCTAACCCGTCTGTTTCTCTGTGTCGTAGTATTTCAGCTCTACAGTGGCTCTAACCTCTAACCCGTCTGTTTCTCTGTGTTGTAGTATTTCAGCTCTACAGTGGCTCTGCAATGCAGACAAAAAGTCCCACAGTCCGCCCCGGAGGCTCCACGTGTTCTTCAGCTCCCTCTACTCCTCTCTGGTGGGTCCATGTCCTCGATTGAGGCCTGGAACGGTCGTGATGGACAGCACCGACATGGACCAGGCGTCATTGTGAATCTGTTGCTATCGTGGTAACCAATGATGTCATCCTTATTTATCTTCCAGTCGAGGGGGGGGCGAGCAGTCTTCCAGCTCTACCCAGAGAACTCTGAACAGGTGTGTGTGTGTGTGTGTGTGTGTGTGTGTGTGTGTGTGTGTGTGTGTGTGTGTGTGTGTGTGTGTGTGTGTGTGTGTGTGTGTGTGTGTGTGTGTGTGTCTGGATGCATCTGAATTATTGCACATATTATCAGAAAATGTATAAAACATCTTGCCACTGTTTTGCGGATCATTAACTGATCGTGTGTGTGTGTGCGTGTGTGTGTTCGCGTAGTTTGTAATATATTGACAGACCTTTTGCCCCCATGGTTCTGTGGCTCATGCTGACCTGAGGTCTGACCTTCTCCCCAGCTGGAGCTTATCACGTCGCAGGCCATGAGGGCGGGCTTCAGCGGCGGCATGGTGGTGGACTACCCCAACAGCAGCAAGGCCAAGAAGTCAGTTTGGGTCTCCCTAAGTACCTGTGCGGTATTTAATACAGCTAGCATGACCCAGCGTTGAGCACGTCCCTAATGGCTTTACTTTATGTTCCCTTTGTGTCCTCAGGTTCTTCCTGTGTCTCTTCGCTGGAGCTTCGGGAGTCCTTCCCAAGGTAAGCATCTCGGAGCGCCGGGACAGATGTCGGAGAGGTTTTCCGGTCTTCTCCGTTGTCCTCACTTTGCTTGCTGAATGTGTTCCAGGGACTGGGAGGAGAAGCATCCGACAGGAATGTTCCGGACCAGGTCCAGTTTTCAGGACAGAGGTACGGACGGTGTTTGGCTCGTATCACATGACTCTCTATGATGAACGCGTTGTTATACTCCGGTCTCGGCCTCCAGTGAGAGCGGGTTGGGTCCGGCCCTGCCCTCGAGGAGGTTTAAGACCCAGAATAACTGAAGGGGCGTCGTCCTGTCTGGCTCAAAACTCAGCCTGGCAGATTTTCCTCCCTTCAACATGTTTTACAGCTCGCTTCTTCTGAAGGCAGACATCCCTGAGCCAACTCAGTCAACAACATACACGCAACATACACGCTTACAGCTGTGTTTTGCTGAGGTCAGAATGTCCTAAAGCCAACCCAGTCAACAACATACTCACAACAGGCGGTATGTGTCTCAGAGCGGGTTGACTGGTAACCGGAAGGTTGCTAGTTCGATCCCCGGCTCCTCCTAGCGGAGTGTCGAGGTGTCCCTGAGCGAGACGTCTCACCCTCACTGCTCCTGACCTGCTGGCTGTCGCCCTGCGTGGCTGACTCCGCCGTCGGTGTGGGAATGAGTGCATGAATGGGTGAATGTTAGGTTATATTAGAAAGAGCTTTGATCGACAACTGGTTAGAAAAGCGCTAGCCTGGGTATACCCATGCTGCCTTGCGCGCGTTTTCATTTCGCGCTGCGAGGCAGCCTTGATTCCATGGATACGATTTTCGCTTGAGATAGGGAACCAATCACAGAACGCGGAGGGATGGCAAGACGATGACGATCACGAAATCTATGCGACACACCGAAGCTTGTAGTTTACGGATCCAAAATGGTAGCAGACGCGTTACCTTTCGATGCAGCCTTAGATAGTGTTCTAAGTAGTTTAGAATGCAAGTTTGTTTTGAAAAAATAGCAACTTTCGGCGTTAAACTCTTTCATTACCAAGAAGGACGTCTCTGCCCTGCTACCAACAGGCTTTGATTGGCTATGAGCTACGTACAGACTCATATGATAGACATTCGTAGCGCCCAATCAACGGCTCCGGGCAATCGTAAACCACGCCTCAAATACAAGAAAACGAATGTGTGGTTCGCCGACCTCATCTCAATGTAGATTGAGATGAGGCCAGGCTAGAAAAGCGCTGAATAAATGCAGTCCATTTGCCATTTACTAACAGCTGTGTTCTTCCGGTGTGACATGGCCCTGAGCCATCTCAGTCAACGCCACACACACACGACACACACACACGACACACGCACACGACATACACATACGACATAAACACACGGGTGGGTTCTGAAACGGCTTCAATGATTGTTAATGTTTCCCTTTCGCTTCACTCTGAAGAACGCGCTTCAAGAACCTGAAGGGGCGGTCTCTGAAGAAAGGCAAGGACTGGATCCTGGACAAGAAGGAGCGACGGAGGAGACAGGGCCGGTAGGTGGGGGGGAAAGGGGGGGGGGGGGGGGGGGGGGGGGCAGTAGGTGGATTTTAGGGGGGGGAGGAGACAGGCCTTCAAATCCCCGGCATCTCCATAAGTCCTGTCCTGTAGGCTGTTCTTCTGCGCAATTTGTACTAAGTGTCGTTCTCCTGTCGATCCGTGTCCTATGTTTTGTCTTTTAGCAAATACCACTATGTAGTGAAACATGGAGCAACCTTTCTTTCCTACCTGACGTTTGATATTGGAATATTGCAGAGTAGCAGCCCCCAAAGCAGTACCAGTGTCGCCACAGCCTCATAAAGCAGAGTGGTTCCAGGAGTCTTACTACGACGTCAGAGTCTGAGAGGCTGAAACCCGTGCCCACTCAAGAGATGTCCTTCCTTGCTCCCCTGTCTACAGAGAGGTCAGGGCCGATACCAAGTACACCGCGCGGCAGAGGAGACCTCGCTTCTAGGCCTGAAGGAGGCGGACCCATCGTCCCGTCTGGAAACACAGTCCGACGCAGGTCTGACAAACTGGGGGAGATGTGTGGTGCGAACTCGGTCAACAACAATCTTGTTTATGGATCGACACATTGACCGCACAACCACACAACCCGAAAGCTATAAAGGTGCTTAGCCAATGTTGTGTGGAATACAAAATAAAATAACATTTTAGATGTACAATTCTAGAGCGGCGCATTCAAACATGTAATTGAGCTTTATTTGACTTGATTGATGTCTGTTTTCTGTTTAAAGGGAGAAGTTATCCCCATCTCCTGCATACAAATTGTATTAAAAACATTTGTTTTCATCATTGCGATATTCAATTATTTCGATGGGATCTTTGGTTTCATTATTATGTGACTGTTTAAATATGAAGCGATAGCGCAAGTGGCCTCCAGATGTCGTTGTAGCGCCAGACGTAAATCGTGCTCCAATCTGAGTCTTCGTTCCACTCCTACTGGGCGTTATCGCCTAACGTTTTAAATCGATATACACAACCAACCTCCACGCCACTGAAGTCAGCCATTCGGTCAACCTTTTGAGGCGTATATAGGACAAAAGGAGAGATCCAAGTGGACAAACTCTACTGAAGATATTGATGAGGCCAATTACCGATGATTAGGAAGGAAACTGGGGTATCCAATGGGTTAACAGTAAATGGCCTCGCCTCACCTTTTATCCGCGTCACCGGGGCGTAAGTGGTCTCACCGCCCCATCAGTCAGACGTACGGGTAGACCGACGGCTGCTCGCCGGTAGAAGACGCTCACGCACCCGGTCGGACGCGACTTTAACGGACAGCGCGCCTGGAACCGCAAAAACAACCAAGACTCCGAGCGCGGTGGAGAGCAACGCGGAAACTGTCCAGAAGAGCGTCGGCACCGGAGGCGACCATGAAGGACCGAATGCTAGAACTTCGGCACGTAAGTGACGGCGTGTTATTGTACATATACATTGCTCTAGATTGGTTGTTTCCACTGGAGGGACCAGATTCATGTTCTCCAAACGCATACAGGCTGTGGTCGCAGTTGTTGGAGCGAAGTGCAGAGCGCAACAGTTGTGTCTCCCACACTACATGTATTGTAGTAGGCCTGCAAACGCTGAACTCTGTGGGATAACTTCCTCCTGTTCAGTACATCAGATCGTGTGCTTCTGATCATTCAACCCCATCAGTCCATCAGATGGTGTGCCGCTGATCATTTAACCCCATCAGCCTCCAGCTCCCCTCCAGTGGGAGGTTGAGTGACAGAGCGTCGAATGTTCTTACCACACGGAGCCAAACATGTCTAGATCTTTATTAAGCCATCGTGAAAAACAAGGGAAATAATGTATACAGTTTTGCCCTTAATTATTTTTATTTTATTCATGTAATTGTGCCGGTCTTCCTTCATGGGCGTGTGGGCTGCATCCGTTAGTGCGCGTCTCCCTACTAGTTGCATCTTGAATGGTTATTCAGGCAGAAAATAACGTAATTATCCATCAAGAAATGGTCAACGTTGGAGGTTCAAATGTGTGATGAAGCCTACTGTACTCAACTGGTGGGCATCAGACCCCGATCGGAGACCCCCAGAGTCCCCAGACCTCCAAGAGGCCCCCGGTTGGTCTGTGTATGAGGCTGGGATCATCGATTCTGGATTGTTAAGCTTGTTCCAGACTAACCAGACCAAAGCCTCGCATTGACGTCACACTAGCCCCCCTGACATCAACATGCTGCCTCGTGTCACATCATAAATAAATCAACCAGTATTCATGGGTTGGTTTATGTTAGTTTAATAATCAGACCGGGGACTCAATAACAGTTTATGATTTGCAAAATTAATGTGTGCGAATGCGGAGTATTGGTGTTTGTGATAGGCTATTATATCACTTCTGGGGGGGGGGGGAAATGGCGCCATTGTCAGAGCTGTGTAAGTGGCGATTAAGTTGACGAGAAAGCAAGGCCAAACAAACTGACTCCTCGGGTCCAGTCGGAATCTAGCTATGAATTGGCCCAAAGGGGGACTACTGTGTGTGTGTGTGTGTGTGTGTGTGTGTGTGTGTGTGTGTGTGTGTGTGTGTGTGTGTGTGTGTGTGTGTGTGTGTGTGTGTGTGTGTGTGTGTGTGTGTGTGTGGCTATGTGTGTGTGTGTGTGTGTGTGTGTGTGTGTGTGTGTGTGTGTGTGTGTGTGTGAGTGTGTGTGAGTGTGTGTGAGTGTGTGTGTGTGTGTGTGTGTGTGTGTGTGTGTGTGTGTGTGTGTGTGTGTGTGTGTGTGTGTGTGTGTGTGTGTGTGTGTGTGTGTGTGTGTGTGTGTGTGGCTATGTTGCAATTATTTTCAAATTTGCCTGCGTTATTAAAAAATTATGTTAGACATGGAGGAAATTACGAAAACACTTGGAGCTCTGCCCTAGAGTGGAACTGAAGACGTCCTTGTTTACCACAGCCGCTCTCAACCAAAGTAGTTTAACTCAACTAAAAAAGCATCTTCAAATAAGATGTTGATAACATCTCCATAATAAGAGAAAATGTGGTCCTCTGGTTTTGAAGAGGCTGGTGGAATGCTTATTCGACTGCTCAGCTGAGAGAGAAATGAATAATGGATGAGTTTTGCTTGTTCATTATAATCCACATGACTAATTAATAATCTGCCATTTTCCCCCCCCCTCGCCCTTCTCTGAATAGTTAATGTCCTAAATCCTACGAAAACATTGTCGCCTTCACAAGATGGCGTCCGACGAAAATCACGCGTTGTTCCTCCATTCCGTCAATATTGTCGACAGGACGGCGGGGCGAAGTCTGCTGTGTGGAAGCTCTGGCTCCAGCCGGCGAGCGCGGGTCTGCCAGTTGGGCGTGGGGCGCCCCATGTGTCAGCGTGTCATCGCTTGGCAGCCGTTGAGTTATGCTAACGTGTTTCAGAGAGCCGGCTCTGCTCTGATTGGACATTATGGAGACCACCTAGCCTATAGGACAGCAGCATCAACACCACAGATGTTGCGCTCGTGTTCTACACACACACGCGTTTGGTTCTTTTACCACGTACGTGACCCCCCGCCCCAACGCACCCCCCTCCCACCAGGACTGACGTGGATGACAGATGGAATCGATGATGATGTAGTCGTTGTTGATGATGGTGTTGGTGGTGGTGAAGATGACGATGATGTTGTTTTTGTTGTTGTTGATGATGGTGCTGGTGATGAAGATGGTGTTGATGATGATGTGTGAGCGTCGATTTTCTGTCCGAACCTCCCCAGGAGGTTGGCGTTCGATTCCCAACTCCTCCCAGCGTGTCGAGGTGTCCCCGAGCGAGACGCCTCACCCTGGCTGAACCGGCTGTCGCCTTCTGTGGTGGACTCCGCCGTCGCTGTGGGAATGAGCCGTTGCTTTGGACCAAAGCGTCTGCTGAATGCCCTGAATGTAAACGATATGGGGGGGTTGAACGTTTGAGGGAGCAGAACTCCACTGAATCGGGGGGAGTGAAGATCTCATCTGTGTTGTGATTCACACCTCTGCCTCGCCTTCCCTTTACGTCCTTCTGGGAATCAGCCATTGTTATATTGTATTATACCTTTTCAGAATGGTATTTTGTGTGTGTGTGTGTGTCTGTTTGTGTGTGTCTGTTCCTGTTTGTGTGTGTCTGTTTGTGTGTGTCCGTTAGTGTGTGTGGGCATTCTGTCACTATCTTTGTGGGGTTAGAGTGACACATTAACTAATAGGAGGGCTTGAGATAAAAGTGTGTGTGTGTGTGTGTGTGTGTGTGTGTGTGTGTGTGTGTGTGTGTGTGTGTGTGTGTGTGTGTGTGTGTGTGTGTGTGTGTGTGTGTGTGTGTGTGTGTGTGTGTGTGGTATTGATTGCATGTGCCTTTAACTGTGCCCTCCCGCTCCCCTCTCACTATGCCTCCTCTTCCTCCTCTTCCTCTCGTGAGCCCTTCTGTCGTGTTCCCCCCCCCCCCCCACCAAGGGGCGGCGGGTCCCACAAAGCCCCCCCGTTGCCCCCCGGCCCCCGTGCTGGGGGGCTCTGATCTGTATCGGTGTTTCCCTCTGCGTTCGCTGTCCTGGGGGGGGTTGTGGTGAAGGAGG